>NW_027130828.1:1547500-1577500 GCF_026122565.2 Emydura macquarii macquarii
ATAGCTACAGACAAAAGAAATGGCCAAAAAGCTGAGCCCCGCAGCATCATTTTCATTTTGTGGATTAAGATGCAATTCTGAAAAGGGCTCAGCATTAGCCTAACTCCGGTCCCATTGAAGTCAACTGGAGTTTTGCCATTGAAGTCAATGGGATAGTTAAGCCAACACTCATCATTTTTTTAAAAATCCCACTCTAAATTCTTAACCATGGCATCAGACATTATATTACATCATTTAAGTCTGGGTGAGGAATACTGCAGCATTCTGAACCATACTAAATTCACTGCAACCTTAGAGGAGTTTTCCTTCCCACTTTGCTTTCATTTACTGGGCTGGGTGAATGAAAAAGCTCCTGGTACGTACCAGAGTTTGGTGTGGTTGGGGAGTTTGTCTGGTTATTCTGGACAGCTGCTGCCACGGCGTGTGCTGCAGTCACTGCTGTTTTTGCAGCATAAAGATTGGCTTCTTCCTGAAACTTCCCTATATTCTTCTTGTACCTGATTCTCTTATTGCCAAACCAGTTGGATACCTGTTGGGTGGGAAGATAAAAAAGGAAAAATAGTCAAGCCTCCAATAACGGTCAGCAGGAAGAAGTGTAATCGCTTCCAAATGTCACTTTTGGGTCCATCAAATACACAAACCCCAGCCTTCAATCTAGTATCAGTTGGGTATTTAGACTAATTAAGCAATAATCAAGGATCAGTTGAGTATTATCATAGATATGAGCATGACATGGTTCTGTTTGTCTCTTGGCAAAACTGATACACAAGGGATTATTCTTTTATGACAATATGCATCTTGGAGTTTGCTGCACAGTTAACATGGTTTTGCTTACTGTTAATAAAAAGGCATTTGTCAAGCAAATAAACACTAGATTCCAAAAGCCACCGAAGGGGGGAAAAGGTGATATTTGGTGAAGTGAAACAGGGAGAGCGGTGGAAACGAATGCAATTGTTCTTTATTTTTGGGCTGGAACAACCTTGGCAGCCCTACAGTCAGAGTCGTGTTTGGTCCACTGAAAATGAAAGGAACAATATAAATCAATGATGGATGGAAAGTTACTTTGTCATCTCCCTTTGAAGATACTGCATGGATGCCAGGATGGCTGGATGAGGTTCCAACTATTAACCCATGCAAAGGTCATGGCTGGAGCAGCTTAAGGAAAGCCACTGAGAAATCAGACAAACTTTTCTAACTTCAACCATTAGAATAAAATTCTTCATTAGTAATCAATTAATTACAGATGTGGCATACAGTGCCATCAAGAAAACTCCTTGTTCCATGAGTAAGGCTATTTGCACTGTATTCACACCAACACTCTGTAATATCATTGTAAAAGGAAACAAATCCCTAACAATGCAAATCTATAATGACTTAGGTTCACAAGATCACATGACAGTAGCAAGATCTGACATGAACACTGCCATTTTCGCTTAAAACATTCCACTTCTGGAGTTCACCCCTTGTAATCAGAGTTCTCTGCAGGTCTTTTGTTTAGTTATGTAAAGGTTATTGAACTTCACAGTCACAGATAAACAACAGTTCTCATTATCTGATGATTTAAAAAAGTATTCAAAAACTGAATTTCTCAGGTTATTATTACTTGATGATGTTATGATGTTTCCATTTTCAGCCAAGGCTGAGTCTGTGCTAAATGAAGGTCTTTTCAGAATGAATCCTGTAAGGACAGCGTTACGTGACAAACACAGGGCCTAGTGGGTCATGAAGGCTATTTTGCACCTAAGCTTGTTTGGTGGTCTCTGCTGTGTCACTGGATGCATGCTTTCTCCTGCCTGCCTCTCCATGAATCACATGGGCTACAGCCATGTCTGGTTACCCTTTTCATTTGCTTGCTATGCGCCCACTGTCCAAGAGAGTCCAACCCCCACTGAAATTAAGGAAAGTCTTTTAACTGACATCAACAGATCTTGGAGCAGTGCCTTAGACGTCTAACTGCTGTTTCCATGATGCCAGATATGGAGTCAAGGCCCTCAGTTGATGCTGGGCTTGTTTTTAAATGACCATGTGGAACATCCCTTAACACAGAGGAAATAAAATCCCTCTGCACAGCTCCTTCACTCTCCTGAAAAGAAACAGACTTCACCAGGAATTGTACTTCTGTCTAGAACATTATATGAGATGGATACAAATGAATGCCATTCAATTGAAAATGACAACACATGTAACAAACAAAACATAGCTGGATTCTAGAGTTTGAAAAGGCACCCTGGTTATACGGAGGAGATAAATTCCTGCTGTATGCTATATAACTTTGGCATTTGTTTTAAGATAATTAATGAAAAGCCTCCAGCTTTAAATGTAATAAGGAAGGTGTACCTTATACTTTCTTCTCCCTGGACAATACTCTATTGTATTCTATATATTGCACCTAATATTACCTTGTCAGTCAGGGAAGCAATAATACATTAATGAAACCCAGCAAATAATTATCGTAGACAATCAGATTACGGCTTTATTAACGGTTTCATAATTGAGGAATCTCTGTACATCAACTGTATTGTCCGAGGATGTGTAAGAACCCTCTGTTTATGCACACCTCTGGACCAATCAAACAACAGCCATCACTAATAAAGGTTTATTTAATTCTCACAGTAAAATTTTAATATCACCAGCAGCCTGGGGAAGCCTCAGTGAGTGGATTTGCTTGACATCAGATCGTTTCCATTCTGCTAGTCCCAATACTTCTTAATCTTTAATATCAAGGCAATTAAAATTAATGGCCACTCATCCAAAGCCACTGTGGGCAGTGTTTCCTTGACATCAATTGTTTGATGGGATTACCTAGAGGTTAAACTAACAAGCAAGGTTTAATTGGAAGCAATGAAAGGAGCAGTGATCGTACGTTATGTTTAACCTGCACACCACATCTAAATGAATACCTAAAAAATGTTAAAACTATTCCTCAAATGAAAATCTGCACTCCACACCTGACTAATTGTAGGGCTTTGGGCTTCACTGGTCACCCCAGAAAAACAATGTTTCTGACACTACAATCAGAATTAATGTATCTGTGTCAATAACCCCGCCTGAGGATTTGTAAAAAAATCTTCCATGAAATACATTTGCAGTGGAACGATAATGGAGTCAGATACTTGCAGTCTGGAGACACTCACAGACCAACCTCTTGGTCACCCGTGGACAAACAGACACTTGAACAGAACAACAGCAGGGGGGGGAGGAGGATGGGGAACCTGCAGAGCTAGTGAGGGTGAGTAGGCGCAGCAGCTCAGAGCATGCTGAAGGCTGTAGATAACAGAACTCTGCTCCCCCAGGTTCCTACAGCTGCTGTGATTTAATTGTCTTCCAGGCACTGGACTCAGCCGGGACCGTGGTGGTGGCAGGATGCTGCACACCACGGTACAGTGCAGTCCAGGGATCTAGGTTAGTCAGTCTTATGGTGCTCGTGTTTGTCCAGGTCAGCCGTGTTATTCCCAGGGCTCGCTCAGGGCTTGAGCACATGCAGCTCCTGCTGGAATCAGGTCTGGGCTCTTCTCCCGCTCATCAGTGATTATCTGCCTCCCCGTGCCATGGGAAGCCGTATGCGCCCCAGAGTCCTTCCTGGCTGCAGTGGGTAGAGCTTTTCATAGCACACCAGGCCGCTTTCAAACGGGGCTGCCTAATGCTGTGCACTCACAGCTCCCACCCTGGCAGGGTCAGGAGTTAGGAGAGGTTGGAAAATGTTGATCTGCAGCTGAATTCGCAGCAGAGGCTGGAAATCAGGCCAGTGGTCCCTGGAAGCCGAGCTCCAGCGCTGACCAAGAGACAGCCCCCAATGGGCAGCATCAGCGGTCCACAGCAAACTGTCTGAAGTCAGGCCTGGCAGCAAGCCGTGCGAATTGAGTCACTGGGGCCTGCAGGCACACCACGCCATGGAGCCTGCTGTGTCTCCACCTGTGTAGTCCCACGCCAGGCTGTGACCCTGCCCTTGCTGGAACAGGAGTGGCCAGGGGCTGAGGGGAGGCCCCTTTCACAGCAGTGGGCGTTGGCGTTAAGAGCCTGCAGCAGTTCACACATCTCAGAGCTAGTTTCCAGCCGTCTCCAGACTCAGGCAGACATCTCTGCATTGGTTACACTTGGCTCATGATTTCAGGCTTTTCTTTACAGCCCTGCAGGCTAGAACCTTGCTTCATTTTTGTACATGAAAGCTAAGAGTCTGAGGTAATCACTTGACTCCTGGAGCTGGGGCCCTACTCACGGGCATATAGTGGCTGTCCCCAGACTGCAGTCTCATGCTTCCTGTCTCAGCCTATTTGGAGGAGGTGGATGCACTTTCAAAGCATCAGGCACCTGCTGCAGGAAACATTCATTCAAAGATTGCTTGACATGCCAGATGGTGACTCATGGACAAATATGGATATTAGGAACAGAGGAAAGTCTGAATACTTTGGATCTGTGCTGTGGTATCCAGGAATCACCGACACAAAGAGAAGAATCCCACGGCATGTATGCAGTTGTTTGCAAAGAGTGGATAAAGGTTTTCCTATCCAGTGAGACCATTAAAAATTCCCCATTCACTGCCATGCATAACTTAAATGGCGTCTTTATCTCCCTGCATTCAGAACAGCAATCCTCCAGAGCCATGCTCATTGAAATGCAGCACATGTGGGGTGTCTGTCCATACAGATGGGGACACAATGCGGGGGGTGCCCATAATACGGGGAGATCGTTAAGAATCTCAGTTCAAGATGAGAAGTCCTTTCATCTGAGCAGATGGGTGCATCAAGTACTACACAGCTTAGCCTGAAATCAGTAGTTTCGATATGCAACCCTCCGTGCTCTTTTGGAAGGGGGTCTATTTTAGACTTAGTTTATGATGATGCTAAAAAGTTCCTAGCCGCCAAAATGATTCTCTTCACCCTCATTTAATTACCAGCCCAGAGCAGCAGGAATGCATAGGAATGGTGGCTCCCCACAACGGCTTCACCTTGAAGGTCAGTATGGATCTACACCATTCAGATCACTGTGCATCACCCCTGCTACGAGCAGCAGTAACTGCTACTTAGCTACGTTAGGAGCCCCAATTTACAGTTCTAGTCTTGGCAGGATGGAGGCCTGTGACAAGGCCAGGTGCAAGCTGTATTTAATAGTACAGGTAGAGACCAGGAGAGATGTGGAAGCAGGGTCTAGCCCTTAGAAAGTGACCACTAACCATGGGCTATTCAACACTGTCCAGCATTCCCCCTCCACAGGGGATGGTGTGGCAGGCTGCAGACCCGCTCTCCCCTCCATGCCTTGTACAGTTTTATAGCTGGCCAGATTGCGCACCAAACTGTAAGTCAGGAGACCTGAGTTCTAGTTCCGGCTGTACTGCTGGCCTGCTGCGTGAGCATGGACAAGTCACTTCCCCTCTCTGTGCCTCAGTTTCAGCATCTCAAAAATGGGGCTAACGACGCTGGACTCCTCTGAAATCCGCTGACGAAGAGCTAGATGATGTTGTTAAAGAATGAAGTATTCACTAAGAAACACCAAGCCCCGAAGCAGAGGGTGCGCTTCCCAAACGGTGAGCTTTCGAATGCCTGGCTGAGGGCCAGCATAGAAGTGTTACAAACGAAAAACACATGCTCTCAAGCAGGGGTGCCTGGGTGGCTAGCGAAGCAGCAGGTTGGAAAACCTAGCACCTCCTGGCACTTCAAACTTTACACTCTTCCCAAACGGTTGCAAGTTGTCTCAAACATAAGCTGCTTAGTAGCACATTTTTCATTAAAACAAACTCTCTCTTCACATAAAAAAAATAATGAACATCTTTCTCCTCCTGATCACGGAAGGCCAATTAATTAATTGGGCTGAATTGTATATTACGTTTCAGACAATACAGTTGCACTTATTTATCATGTTAATTACAATGTTAAATAAAAAAGACAATAAATTATTACTTAAATCATCAAGATGCATAACTGCAGGGTTTTGTACAGTGCAGCCCTGCCTTGCTTCCCTGCACATGCTAGTTCCACAGGACGGGTCAGTGTTTGTTCTGTGAAAGAAGCAGCTGACAGTGAAGTGTCATTATTGAAATTAGTAAACTGAACATTTATGCACCACAAACCACAGAAAATTTTCCATTGTGTTTCCATGTTTATTGGCAGTGCACACTTCAGGTACTGTGCCTAATTAAATGTAACGGATTATGAAATTTTGAAATGATCTGTGGAATATTTATGGTGCATGTTGCATGGTTAGTAGTTTCATATTTTTACCTCTGGAAACTGGTTTTTCATATTCCCCTTTTTTATTTACATTTATTTGCATCCAATTTGAAGTCAGGGATAAGACCCCATAAATCCCTGGCTCTTAATTTTAATGTGCTTGCAAAAAATAAAGTAAAACAAAAATCTTTTTAAACAGAATGCAGAAGCTGGCTTTCAATTCCTTTGTATTGACATTGATTCCGTTTTTATTTTAAATATACATTCTTGTCAAGCATATTTTTATTTTGTTTGAATCAGTAAAAAAAATTTACTACCATAATCCACTGACACTGCGTTCAGCAATGATTATGCCTTTTCTACAGCGTGCTTGATAGGCTGGTAGGTGTTCATGACACCCTGAAAGAGGCTCATCTGCACAAGTTTAGAACATCAGCCTTGCAGCCATAGTAGGTAAAGAACAGATGATAATGTATCTCCCTCAAACACGTGCTGATTGGATAGTTCTAAATTACAGCCGACAATGTTCTCTGCTAAGGACACTTTTTAAAAATATCTTTTCTGTACTCTTCATAATGAAATCGCATTAGGTGTTCATCTTAATAAATAGTTTGTCTTTATGTGTTTCTTGAAAAACCTGCTCTACAAATTATTATACACACTGACATCAAACCTGAAACCATTTATCTCCACCTGCCCCTACATGCACCGGGATCCCCAGCCACTGTCTGCAGCTCAGGGCAGCTCCACCAGCAGCATGATTTACAGACAGCGATGCAATCTAGGGGAGTTACTTGCTGAAAGGGGCAGCGTCAAACTTTGAATTAAATGTTTAAGTGAGAAAATGTCCCTTCCTCTCTCAGATCTTGGGTCCTGCCCACGCCATTCCCAGGCCACTACCGCCGACAGGAAGAGGTACATGGGATTCTCAGTGCGGGAGGCTACAAGGAGTGGCCGAACCTGGCTGGGTAAAATCAGAGCTGAGACAACTCTTTCCCCACACATTTGAAGCAAACAGTTTTGGAGGTTTGGAAATCTTCAGTCAACATTTCTAAAACGTATTTTTCATTCCATTTCCCCCCCCCCCCGCACTTCCTGGGTGCAGTAGTATGGGAAATGGGAGAGCTGTAACGCCAGGAGAGATGCTGGTCTCTCGATCCCCCTCCAATGTCCAGCAGAAGGGGACTCAGAAAAGTCACAGGAAAGCCCAGCTTGTCTGCAGAGGCAAGGGGTCCAGCTGAACACCCAAACCAAACTTCTGACTCTTGTGAGATTCGCTCACCCAGTACTTGCAAATAGCTACTCTCTCAGCTGCTGGAAAAAATCAAGGGACTCTTCCTGCAATGTGGCATTAGGCTTTTCATTTAAGGGCCCCAAATTCCTAGTCAAGAAGAGGCTGTGATCCCCACAGGCCTGAGACCTTTACGTTTATCTCAACCCAGGCTCCATTTACCGTAGTTCAACTCTCCTCTTCCCATAAAACTGTCAGGTGGCCTCTCAGGCCCCGTTCAGTCATTTCCATTTTCTTTGGTGCCATTGCTTATCCCATGTGTGTGCTACTCCTTCCAGTTTGCTAAATGGATTGCCATGTTTACCCTTGATTTCTGGATGCATCCTCTGGCTTTTGCAGTCTTCCACGAGAGCAGGGTAACCATTTCTACTTCATAATGCCTGTTCATAACAGTCAGTTGTTCAAGTCACCTCAGAGAAAAGAAACCCAACCTGGGCAGACTTTCAGCACAGAAATACGGATTAACTCTGCAGCCCCCTGCAGCTCCATGTGGCACCCTGCTTATGGCAATAATATCTTCCCAACAGAAATATTCTCCCAAATGGAGGGCTCCCTCGGGTGAGGTCCAGCCAGATCTCGTACGCCCAGTCATAGTCATTTCCCCTGCCGATGCAGACTAGTATCTCAATGTCCTTTGTTACTAAAGCCACATACTGTGCAGATGGCTTCAGCGATTTTCTATCCTACAGTCTAAATTCCCTTTCTGTTCAGTGTCCTGACTGACAGCTCCTTGCAGCTGTGCTCTATTTTGGTTTAGTCTGCACAGGCCACTGCTTTTACATTTCTTCATTAAACTCCATTTTCCACAGATGAGCTAAATCATCCCCTAAAAAAAAAAAATCACACTCCCACAATCTGCCCATCTCATTATCAGGAACACCACAGCCATCCCCAAAACCCAGGGAGACTATTCCTGTAGGTCTCCACGACCACGCGCCGGCCTGCCCTGCTGGGAGCCTCTGCTCCAGAATCCCACCTGGAAAGATCCTGCCAGTACCGGAGGCTTAACTGCACTAGTGGCTTCCACACATCTTAATGACAGCCTCTATGCCTCTGTTTTTGGTTTCATCCTAAGGGCTTTGGTCTCTTGCATCCGAAATTCTAATCTGACCCACCCATAACTTCACCGAAGAGAGGCCCTGTAGTACACTGATCCAGTGTATCACAAACCTTCCTCCACTTAAAAAAATCTGCACCTTAGACAATGTATTGTGAACCACTTTAAAGTACTTCTCATCCCAGTGTTAACCCTTTATTCGCTACTCTAGCTCCCAAACCAAAACCCGCTGTACTCAATGGGAGACCTTCCATCGACCTCAGTGAGCTTTGGATCAGGCCCGGGGTGAATTTATCCATTCAGTATTTTGGTGCTATAATCAGGGGGATGATGCTAGGAAATAACTGAGGTGCAGAGCCCAGTCCTGTGCCATGCCTGCGTGAATGGGTTTGGTGTTGAGGGTCCCACACCGTCCTGCTCCATGGCATAAGGGGGAACACACCCATTGTATGTCCCTTCGCCTCACACAACAGAATCTCACTGATTTAGAAGCAGGCAGGGCCCTCTGCAGCTGGGGAGGGTAAGAAAACACGTAGAGGGAAATGAGAACCTGACAAGTCTTTCTACAGACACCGACGGTTAAGTTTTCCTTAATTTAGAAAGTTTTCAGAACAAAACGAGGACAAAGACAACAGCTAGTTCTGACTCACCTTTACACCTAGTAAGAAATGGAGTAGGGAGAATTTAGTTGCTTCTCTACCCTATTAGCTGTACCAGGTCTTAAGCACCAACATTTACTGCTGAGAAAAATGCGCTTGATGCACATTCTGAAGAGACTCTTTGTTGTGGAGGGGTTGAATAAAGAAACGGAGGGTTTTGAAACTGATTCCCTTTGGCCTTATTTAGGCTGCAATGTATTTTTCTGGGTCTTTGATTTCTTCTGGTGTATCTAAAGTCACCTAAGAATTACTACACATTATAGAGTTGGGTGTCTTTTTTTAGACTAGGTTCCTACTTAAACTTACCATAAAGCACCCGAAAATGCCAGAGTTTCACTGGAGACCTGTAAACTAAATCTCAAATCACGTCTTAATTATAAAACTAAAGGTTGATCCAGAGGTTATGTCGCTAATAATGCCAATTCCAGAGCCTGCAATCATTAATACTTAACACATTAACCGCAGGCATTGTTCCTTTTACATTTATAATGACTTAAAATATTGATAAGCAAAGCTGATTGGAACTAGAGGGAGCTGGCATCTCAGTCATCAGTAGTAGGAGATGAAATTGCTGTAAAATTTAGAAACTATTGTTAAATTTACTTTCCTGAAACCCAAGTCCCAACCTTTCCCAAAATACAAGTGCCAGCCTTGCTGAGAGAGGATTTTGACACTCTACTACGCCAGCTCTTTTAAAAAGAAAAGGAATACTTTGCATTTTTTATGGCATGTAAATTTGGTAAAGAGTAAATTAAAGCTCTGTGCAACAGAATGTCCATGGATTGGAAAGTCATTGCAGGATAATAGTCCAGAGCTGTTAGGAGAATCATCTCGAGCAGTTAGATACATTCTGGCTTGTATGGGAAGCAGAGTCCAGGCACAGCAGAGATGTTTGTTTTTGAGGCAAAACCACTGATTCTGTTGCACTATTTTATTGCAGTGATGTTGCTGATATACCAAATGGCTGAAAGAAGGGAATCATTTTGCCTAATAGATGTTATTGCAATGCAGCAACAATTGTCACTGTACTGCTATTGAAAATTTGTATTCTGATTGGGTTAGAAAAGAGACCTTCTTACAGGCGTCATCCAATCAAAGAAAGCTGATCCATAAAAACAATGACGTGTTTGTCAATAAACTGGCTTTTCACTGAATTAATGTTAAGCTTTAATGAATTTATAGCTGACAATCAGGGATGAACCATCTAAGGATCTGATTGACAGGTACAGATTGCATATGATGTAATGCTGAATAGCTGGTTACATGTATTCATTTTATTTATTCATTTTACTGCACCATAAAGTAAGCCAGGACCTTCATAGGCCCAACAGGATCCCTGCCCCAAAGAGCTTACAATCACATTCTGCATCTATCTGTGATATTTTACATGTATGTTTCAAACACATTAATTTATATGTTCACAAAAGGGGGCAGAGGCTACTGGATTTCCTTAGGGATCTTACAAAAGACGTTGGAATGCATCTTCCCTTGAAGCTGAAACAAGAGAGAAAGGCACAGACTGGCCTGTGGGGGTAGACACCCAGAAGGACCAGGCATTGCATGGATGGAGAGCAACTGCCTTGGCCCACTGAACTCCCACATTTCCATAGCTGGAAAGAACTTGCACAGCAGCCCAGCAAGAGTTGCCATCTTGATAGACCAACACATTAGCGCCAGCAGACACAGAGCAGAGCCAGCAGACACAGCTGCACTCACCACTGCCTGCACCTATGCAAATGTTCACCCCAGATCCTCCATAGGTCTGTGAAACAGCTTTGCTTTCAAAAGAGAGGAGCAGCCCTCTACGGAAGGTGTGTCTGTCAAAAGCAAGAGCGGTCACGGGTAGACACTTCTACTCTGTGTCATATTCCTCAGTCTTAAGAGGGGTCAGTCCTGCCAGCCAAGAGTGGCGCTGGCAACATGTCTTTAACTTGGCAGGTGATGATGATGATGATGATGACACGAGTCTCGTCTTACCTGTGATACTGTGATGCTGCATTTCTTTGCCAGCTCTTCTTTGGCTTCTTCACTGGGGTAGGGATTACTGAGGTGGGAGTAAAAATACTCGTTCAGGATTTCTGTGGCTTGTTTACTGAAGTTACGCCTTTTTCGTCTGAAACGAGGAAAGAAACCCATTGCTGGTACAGATGCTCACAGAAGTCTGCAGGAGGTTCTATTCAGGACGAAGCCTTCATAAACACACATACTAGTCTGTGTGCAGCACACTTATCACTGAGCTGACAACTCTACCTCATGGGCACCTTGCAGACACACACACAGGCCTTGCCCCTTCCCCAGTCACATCAGGGGGGTTTTGCCACTGGCTTCCATGGCAGCATGATCTGACCTGCTCCGAGTTCTTCTCAGCACCATGCCAAAGAGTTTATAATCACTGCCATGGCACATGGGTTCTCAGACAGTAACTCTGTAGTTCAAATGGCTAGGCAAGGAATTAAACTTTTGTTCAGTACCCTATCACTAGGCTGTCTCTGTTCTCAGTACTTCACCCTTAGCGCGATACGCCTTTCTGGGAGTAGCCCCATACCATGGCAATGGGTGCAGTGGGGAAAAACTAATCAAATGAAAAGCAGAACATAGGTAGAGCTAGACAGATGGACAGTTCAGAGCCTGCTGGACAGCACCAGTCTCAAGCCTGTCTCTCCAGGGCATTACAGATCTGAAATTGGATGCCTCCCTGATGACACGCTATTGCTCTCTGCTGAAAATCGGAGCATGAATCGCTCACCGTTTAACTGCAAGAACCTTGGGGCCCGCCCTTACATGGGCACCCAGTAAGAAGCAAGGGTTAAAGGAGGCAGGGAAGCACGTGGCTCTGCCCCGCTATACAGCATCCGGCAGAGCTCGCTGGCTATGTGAAGGGATATTAGGTGCACCCCACTAGAGAATGGTTTCCGGTGCTCCCCTGGGGTGGTACGACTCCATGCTCTCTCTTACTATGGGCTATGTCTAAATGGCACCAGTGAGTTCTAGCGTGCAGCACAGGCTATGATCCTCCAACAGTGCTCTCATCTCCCTGCTACAGTGCCCGGGCTTGGAAGGCAGAGACATTTGTCCTTAAATGCACTGCCCTGGTGCATGCTCCAGCCTGTCCAATTACCCAGGAAATGTGAGCTGAGAGCAGCAGCGTATTTGACTGGCCTTCTTTGCCAGGATTAGGAGGCCCTGTGCTCCTTTCCCAGTGTACGGGGGCTGTTGAACAGATGAATCCAAACCCCACCATTTGCATGGCTTCAGAAGTCTTTCCCTGCAACCCAGTGTTGTGTTTTTTCTAAGCACAGGCTTTGAAAGGGACCCACTGAGCATTTTCTTCCAAGTTTCATTCCCCTCAGGGTTGACTGCAATCAGAATGGTGTGCAGGACAGCATCACTGGTATCACTGTGTTACTCAATACCCCAGATCCTGGCGCAGGCAGACTCTCTCCCCAGAGCTGTGTTTATCTCACTACTGGGCTTTTGCTCATTTTACCTTGTTTACCCTCCTTCCTTGTAAAGAAATCACTTTCAAAGGCACATCTGCACCTTGTGCAGTTACTGGTGTGTGCTGCAGACATTTCCCCAACTGTTTGTCATTATTTTAATTTGCCACACCTGCCAGTGACCATCTCATTAGTGAAATTATTTCATTCTTGTTTTGCTGGTAACAGCTTTCAGGTGTAAGGTGCCATGTACCGGCTGCAGGGAGGCACCGCTAGGATTCTGTTCTGTACCTAGGGCTCAGAGAGTTTTGCTCAGTTTCCTCCTATATATCATACCTCTCAGGAAACCTAATTGCTATAGGTTCCTGTAATCTGCATTAGTGCAGCTCTCCAGGAAGGAATGACACCTGTGGTCACTAATGCAGCCTGCTCCGTGGTTCAAAAGAAACCTAATTGTTTCCATAAACCTCTTGTAATTTCATTCTGTCTATTTCTGCTGCTGCACCATCGTGTGGAGAAAGCTGGCACTCGAGATCAGCAGGAACCGCATTGCTCAGCTCCTCTCTCCACGCACACCCTTTCCCGAGCACCCACTGTCCTACTCTAGGATGCTATTCCCTGAAGTGCTTGGTGGCATCTCCATGGAGAGACAGACAGATGCACTGTCTTATCCCTTGTGTGTGCTGAGCAGCACTCACATGGATTTCCCAGTCAAAGTGCTTAACTGTTACTGAGCAAAGAAAGAGTTCCCAAGGCCCGAGATAGCCCCAAACTGCACTCCAGCCAGAGTGCTTGAGAGGCTCCCTGTCTGCTGGCAAGCAGCTCTGTGCTCCAGAGACACCACCCGACTGTTACAGAGGCACATGCTGGTTCTGACTAGTGTAGCTGGTGACGTTCAGCGCCTGACTCCGTCAGAGGGAGCAAGGCCAACCAAATCAGGCCCTTAGTAAACAGCATCAACCAGGCACATGTAGCCAACAGCCACACAGAACCTAACCTGGGCACAGTCTTAGCCTGTGTGCATAGTCTGTGAGATAATTCACCTTAGTGACCAGTTTACACTATTTTGCAAGACATGTTTCTAAAACACCCACCCTGTACCATGGCTACCCTGCACCTGGCACTGCTCAAATACCTGCCAGGATGCCTGAAACAACCTTTCCATGGACCCTGGACAGCTCTACAAGATGTTCTGGCAAATTAACTGACGGGCAGTATTTAAGCCTTGTACTAAAACACAGGCATTTCTTTCCATGAAAGCGTTCTGCAGTGAAATTCCCCTTCACGAAGCAGCCACTGAGTGGCTGAACAGCACTGAGAACTACCTCCCAAGGGCAGTGGGGCTAGCCTGGGGTGAATCCACACATGGAGGCATACTGGAGCACAGCTCCTAGAGAGGCATGGCTCTCTTTGTCAGCCATTCAGCAAACACTGCCTGAATAAAAGCAGCAGCAAAACTATTCTCCCATGTACCTGGCATCAAGGAATCTTGATCTCAGAATCATTACTGCTTCACAAGTGCTTTGTTTGAGCTGCATCTGGATCGAGCTGAATTTTCGATGGATGATGCCCACCATCCTTTCAATCTCCTTCGGAGAAATGGGACGTGTCCGACTCTGTTCTCGAAGCAGGTTCATCACGTGTGTGGTGAATTCGTTACATGCCTGTGAAAGACGGAGCAGCTTAGAGATGGTTTTGTGCTGTTAGACAGGAACATAACTGCTGACCTGACTGCTGATTGCCTGCGCACCCCATCCCAGACCCGGGGGCTCTGCACTGCCTGGTTCTGCAGTGGTGGGGATTGTGAGGAGCAGAGGCATAGCCAAAACTGATTTTTCAGCAGGCCCGTGGTTGACACAGGTGGGCACATGCAAAACAGAGGCTGATAAAAACACGGAATGAATTGCTTAAAATCTGACTGGGTGGATCTGCTTTTAAAGTGGGTGGGCCATGGCCGACCCTTAGCTACGCCCCTCGTGAGGAGGCTGCAGGAGCTATCCTCACCCACATAGAGTGGGGAGCAAAGCAAGCAGGAAAAGAGGCTGGGCAAAGAGCGACCCTCCTAATTTGGGATACCAAGACACCATGCCACTTCCCCGCCTTCCCCCCGCACACACACGCTCTCCACCCATGTGGCCTTTCCATTAGCCATCTATCTCCCTCCATGTTCTCAGGCTCGTCCAGCAGAGAACTCCAGGGTTTGTCTTCACTAGAGCACGGCCCGTCTTTCCCTTGTTAGGGAGCAGAGCCTTCCTCTGACCGGCAATACTATAACTGATATACATAGATACATATTTGTGAATGAAATTTTGATTCTCTTTTCTTTTTACATAAACAAAGGGGGACAAACGAGCTGTGAGTATATTATGGCTTTTTCTACATTTAAAGAGAAATAAATCTCCAAGACAGAGTAAGTGTATTTTTCTGGAATGAGCAGGACACCAAAGTTGAAAGGCATGCACAAATCATAGCGTATAAATAGCAACAGGCATGAGTGTAACAGTCGCTGAGACTCCATTGTTGCAGAGCAGAGTGAATAAGCTAAATGTGGGTGAGACACCCTGTATCTCTGAAGCCCTGATACTGTGACTTCCCTTCCAGAAATACACGTCACCACTCTCACACAGCAAGTAATTGTTTAACCAGCTGTGGCAGATTACGGTTTTGAAACATCTTTGATTTTACCTAGAGCAAACCCTTTAAAAGACCTAATTACACAGAGGCCACATGCCATGCGTCTGCAGGGCTATCTGGGCCCTGGGCTCCACAGAATGGCCTGAAACACCGAGGAGGGACAGTGCAGCATTCCCTTTTGCCTCCACAGATTAAGCAGTGAGGAGGATAGTGCAATCTAAATTTCTCATGCTGCATCATCAAGAGACTTTTCCTGATCTGAATGTTGCTATGAAGAAGCAGTTGTGGTGCTGGCATTCTGGCCTCTCCCTAAGCAGAGGCTGGGTGCAGTCACAAACTAGGCTGATTTATTTATCCTTTCTCTCTTTCAAAAACAAAAACCAAGACTGTTATCTACTTGTGGGAACTAAGTTGCAAGTACAGAATTAATCTCTTCCTAGGGAATCAAGGTTGAACTCAACCATATTCCATGCACAAACCAGTCATTGTCCTAACCAGGCCTTAGGAAAACAGGAGATCCACAGTGTGCTAGTGGACAGCTGCATACTTTAGGCATGCAGAAAATACAGGGAAGCTCTGTTCCTGTGAAAGACCATGACAGAAAGGAGGATGTCCGAGAGGCTGTAGGAGGCTTTGCAGGTATGTGTTTTGATTATATAAGCAAGGTGGATGTCGTAAAGAAAACTGAGCTATAATCACTGCCAAAGATGGCCAAAGGCTTTCACTCTCAGGCACCTAACATGCTGCGCTCTGAATACGACACTCAGCAGTCACTAAATCATGCAGAGGAAACAGTGCAAATGTCTTGATCGGGCCATCTATGCAGTGGTGCTAGCTTCACTTTTATTTTAAAACGGGTTAAGAATCTTCTTATGCTTTGTTCTCCATCTAGTTTTTCAATGATTCATCTGAATTTCAGGAGCCCATGTGAAGGAAAGAGTTAAAAGTGAAAACTTTATGCATCTAAAAACTCATAATTTCCTATAACATTTGCTGAATGTCTCACAACTTATTAAGTGAAGCCATCTATGAATGCAAATGCTGATTAGCAATTTGGCACTAGCCCAACATTTGCAGAATTCACATAGCTTTTCTTTAAACCAGTAGTTCATACATGATTAATTAGAACATCTCATTTATGTAGTGTGCACTTTAGCTCATTACTCTAAGTAAAATTCGTTAAGTATTTACATTTAGATAATTAAAATCTGGGTACACCCTGAAGAAAGATGCATACACTTCAGGCGAAGTGATTTTTTTCTTTACACTACTGAAAGTAAATTACAGGCTGATTTACATCCTCGCTGTACAGCTTTGGAGGCAGCACTCTGAGAAGGCTCCGCTCCTTGCCTTGAAGGGGTGCAGGACTCACTTTGTGCACCGTGCAGTGATGGATCTTGGGCCTGGCTGCGTCTCCCTGACGATGGCACCGCTAGCAGCACTGTCACGGAGTCACGGTCACAGTTCCTGCTCAGTCCACATGTGGCGCTCCACTGGCATCGCTGAGCGAGGGAGGGAGGAGGAGGCAATGAGCAGGGAGCTGTACTTCCATCCCCAGCTCCCCGTCTCCAGCGAGGTTTCCTGGGTTTGGCAGTTTATATTTTAGGAAATCTGAGCTTAGTTTTTCATTTGCACATTTTCCCTCCCTTTGGTTTATTTTAATTGCCCGAAACAACAAAACAGCAGGTGCCAGATGGTTGCCAGCTCCCTTCCTCCAGCCAACAGGGGCCAGCCTGGCCCCTCACTGGTGGTGGCAACGGATCCGTCTGCTGCCAGGGAGAAGGAGACTGGGAACTGCTCCTCTCCTCCCTCTGAGAGTTGTTCCTCGTGTGAACTGGGGGCCAGAGATGTCCCTGGGGAATGAAATATTTCCACTCATCAGGGAGGGAGGGAAGATGAGCAAGGAAGCAGCTCCTCCCACTGCGCAGATCAGGCCGAGAGCCTCCTTTCCCCGTCGGGGCAAGGCAGGGAGCCAATAGCAGTGGATTCCCTGCCTGCCTGCAGGGCTGCCAGGCGTGTCGGGTCCGATTCTAGCGGAGGAGTTAAAACTGGAAATCCTGTTTAACCACACGCAAAAAAATGTCCCTTGTGGATCAACTTGGCATGTCAAGGCTCCACCCACAAGCAAGTGGCATGACTGAATCGGAGACACGTCGCTTTGATACTGCCAGCGTGAAACAGACTGCATATCCCAGTTCTCACGGTCTGCGTCCTGCTCCTTCTGCTCTGCCAGGAGTCCCTGCTACGTGCTGACATGGCACCTAGTCACTAATTGGGATCGCGGCCCTGGCCCTGGCCCTGCTCGGGTCTATAGGTTTTGCCAATGAAAAAAACGAAAATGATGGATTCTTGGAAACTGGACTGAAAATTTATTTCTGCCCCAAGCAACGTGGATTCACATTTTGTAAACGTAGGCACTTGCACACGTCTGACCCAGGTGTGGTGATTTCAGCCAGCATCACCCCAGGCAGACCTGATCATCCAGAGCCACTAAGTGATGATCACCATAAAAGCCACTTCTAAGGGCCCAATCCTGCAAACACATAGAGCCAGATCCCAGGGCATCCTTACATAGACAACAGTAGCCTCTGGATTTGAACCCTTACTGTCAGGTGTAGCAGTTCCTCCACTGGCGCTCCGCAGGGTAATGAGCATACATTTCCTGGTAAGTATTTGGAAGATTTGGCTCTACATTTGCATTTCGCCTCTTGGTCCCCAGGAGGATTCATAACATAGATGTTTCAGAGAAAACATATTTACCCATCTGACTGTCATGCAAGAAGCTTTCCTTCATTGGGTAAATAATACACTTTGATAAAGTAACCTATGTACCAAAACGCAGTATCTCTTTTCCTGAGACAACAAGGGGCTCTGAAAAATACTGTAAAATTAAAATACTTGACACAGAGAAAATGTCACGAGCACAATACTTGCCACCTAATTGCATCATTATTCACAAGATTTGGGGTGATTTTTCCAAAGCACTGTATGAAAGGAAATGGTTGCAGTGAAAATATTTTCTGGCATTTTTTCCCCATGAAAATATTTCTGTACAAAAAGGGTATTAAACTGCCCTCCAGAAGAGTCAGATAATTCATTTTCTTCACCAGATCTTGAAATCTCAGAACAATGTTGCTGAGTAATATTAGTAAAATCCATGTTTTTTAAAACAGGAAGATGAACACAGACAACACTGTACTATTTAAAAGCTGCAGTGAACTTCTTGCTCTCAAGAGACAGGAACCCTTCCCATACATCCCTGAGTTGTTGGAGAAAGGCTTGTTGAATTGGAGCTAGATAAAGGGCCTGATTCTAATTTCACTTCCACTGGTGTATACCATTTAACCTCTGTGGCGTTACTCCTGAATTACAGTGGTGGAAATAAGATCAGACGAATGTGACCTGGGGTCTTTTTCGCTCATCTTTATTTACCACATCCCTTTCTTGCTACTATTTTTCAAGCCTCTTTGGTGCCCTACACCTTCCGAAGAACGTCAGGTTGTAAGGGTTCGCCTCATGACCTGCTCAGAAACTCTACAGAAGCAGAAGAGGCCTCTGCATGCTTTAATGCTTACTCAAGGATTTTCAGATGTGCACAAGGACAAGAGGGAGACTGGCTTAGTTCAGCAGCTGGACAGCCAATCCCCAAATGATATTCTGCACCAGGCCACACTGCACCCAGCAAGTTTTCAGCATGCTCAGTAGCACTTGCTTGGTGTCCATGCTTCACCCTGATTTGAGGTGAATTCCAAAGGCATCTGTGAACTCAGAAAGCAGGTTCCCAGCTGCTCAGGGAGGCTTGGGACCCTTACAATACTTTTGCCTACAGCAAAAATGTATTTCAGTGTAATTATAGAAGATAGCTTTCAATATGTCATCTCTATTATAGTGGCTGTAAATTATGGAAAGAGCTGCCTGCGTTCAACCCTTTCTCCTGCCACAAAGCAAGGGGAGGGCTGCTGATGGCGTGACACACTTTCCTTTCCTTTCTTTTTTTTTTTTTTTTAAAGTGCATTCCCCTAACTGGCAACAAATGTCAAAATCAAACTCCGTCTGGGAAATGTCTGCACAGCAGACACTTAGATCTCTGCTCTTGGGTACGAAGAACACCAGGAAGGTATGCAGGCAATGAGAAATGACGACATGGACTGACCCCTTTTTGAAGCAGCCTCCTTTTCTGTGGAGCAGGCATGCTCATCCCCACATGCATGTGTCCTATGCCTGAATCACACAGCAGGAGCAATGTGCTGGGGTGGTTCCCCTACCTCTTTATCTGTAGGACAGTAACAACCTTTCAGAAACGTGCAGCTAACACACAGGGAAGCCGTCCTGCATGCCTCTCAGCTGTAGAGACAGGCACGGTTCTCCAGGCAAACTGGGAGCAGGCAGTTTGCTGCAGGGCTTGGGAAATTATCCTATTTCTGTAAAGCAGACATTGCGGGTGTCAGGATCAACAGGGAAAAGTGACATGTTTCAGATCAGCTCTGCCTCTCTCTCTTTCCCTCTCTCCTAGCAGCACTTGCCTGTCATCCGTCCAGACCCCAGGAACCTGGGCAGGATGCGCATTTCGGCTGAAACCTTTGTAAATGGAGCTACAGGGCTAAAAATGCTAGTCCCCTTTCCCCACCCCAATCCTTCAACTTCTCAGAGTCAAAGAACACTTGCCAGGAACTAGCTATCAGCACAGCCATGGACTCCATCTCCCTGGAATTGTATATGGGGCTTTAATTTACTGCTGGGGTGGCTGCTTGTTAATTTGATGGGCATTGCTACCTAAGCAGAATGAAGGTATATGTACATCGGAGCTTCGCTGCCCAGCACAGCGTGGGGTAGGGCTTTGGGGACTTGAACAGTCTGAGACAGTGAATAACTGACAGTGACTTTGCTCAAAGGTTTTTTTTCTCCATAAAGAAACAGAGTCCGCCTGCCACTGTAAGGCTATGCTGAAAGATTGCTGGCCACAGACAGGACTAACTGGCCAACGTGTGAATAGTCCTGGCCTAGTGCCACATCAGCAAAGGTTCTGTCAGCATTTCCTGCACAGCGTGGCCTGGATTGCACCAGCTCGGGAAAACATCCAAACTGCTCTTCCCTGAATGCCTCCTCAGCTGTTCACAGGACACAGTTCCTTTCCCACAACCCTGCTTCCTGTCTGCTCCCTGTCACCCAAATGGGTCCTGCTGATCCGAGACCTCTGGGAGCCTCTCTGAGGGGCATGGCTGGATCTTAATTCAGATCTCATAAACTCTGGAATCTATCCCAATTCAGCTGCAATCAGCGTCTAGTCAAGAGGATTCCAGCTATCGGGTCTTTTAGTGACTGTTTGAATGTAGGAAGCTGGGGACCCGTGAAAGAGCCAGGGAAGGGAGAGGGGCCTATGGGTGGGCTGGGGGACTCCTGCAAGGCTGGGAAAGAGGGACTCTGGGTTATTGCTGGTCCTACAGACATACTGATTGGCTGAGGGGAGGCAGGAAGCTATTTGAGACAAAGAAAGGGAGCCTGGAAAATTTCAGATACATTTCACAGAAACAGCCAAACCTTTGCCTGCTCGTTGTATTTGAACCTTTTGAAGTTCATCCCTCAGGGAGCTGAGTGCAGATCTACAGGGCCTCAGCCCAGAGACAAATCCAGAGAATCATCATCCCCAAGCAGCGTTGGGATAAGTTTGGTAGCTAGAGGGTGCAGGCAACAACAGTCCAGCTCCAGATATCAGCTGGATGCTCTAGCAGCCCTGAAGCAGTTGCTGGTGAAGAATCCAGAATGTGCAACAGTCACGTGCAAGGAGCAAGGATTGTCTCACCGGCTCATCTGACCAGGCTGCTCAGGGCAGCAGGAAGTGCTCACACAAAGCAGCAGGACCAGCTGTGCTATCTGCCTGCCGGAATATCCCACCAGCGGCCAATATGGCAGATCATGGTGTTTCATCTGGCTAGCCAGCCACAGACTCTGCCAGAGGGTGGACCTTACTGTCCATACATTTCAGGGAGCTTCCATTAACTTCTTCGGTGTTTTCTTATTTGTTAAAGATGTCCATAAAGAGAAAATTAAACTAGACAAAGAGCCGCTGTTGGATTAAAATGCCTGGTCTGAGCATCTTAAAACCAAGGACCTTGGCTGCGAGACCTCGCTGGGCCCTCCTCCCCTGGCTGTCTCACAGCAGAGCAGACTGGGAAAACTTGCCAAGTCACAGCAGAGCAGCTAAGGGTGGAGCCTGAGCAGTGCTGTGATTGTCTTTGCTCTAGTGGTTTCAAGTGGGATTTTTAACACTGCCTTACATTCTCGTTTGTGGTTTCGCTTGGTTCATATTGACACATCACAGTAATGGGCTGGGGGTGAGCCCAGAACTTCCCCAAGTTCAGCTCAGGAAACCACCAGCTGATTAGGTTCATTGAGTTGATGAGGTTCAGGGTTTATAAGCTTTATTAGGATCTTTGGGAGGGAGAAATGAAGACATTACGTGAAGCTGGCAAAAGCCAGGGGTCTCTCACCCTTTTCGTCTCCTGCTCCCTCTTCCAATTCCTTAGATGCAAAACTGTATATTAGAGATACAAAGGAGAATAACTCTCCCGATGGCTCCACGGAGTGCAGGGATGGATTCACGGAGCGCAGGGAGGCCACGCTGCTCTGCACAAGAGCACGGTGCAGCTTTGTAAATGTTCCCCAGTGCCTATGAAAACCACACGAGCAGCGTGTCACCAGCTCCCAGAGATGAACGTGCAGCCCTCAGCATTTGCCCAGGATTATTTATATCATGTAAAAATACTGAGAGCAAATGTCAACCTTAAAAGGTTTCACCATCAACTTAATTTGCATATTTCTTCTTATTATGAATAATAAATGATCATCTTAAATTTATATAGTGTATTTCATCCTGAATAATGCTGAAGTGCTTTATATCATCTATATCACTATAGTTTATAGAGAGAAAGATATATATTACTGTGCCCAATTGAAACTTCAGGCAGAATTTAGGGAGGCAGAATATAATTGCCCTGGATACTCAAACTCTGTGATCTTCCATAACCACAAGTGGTCACGACCTCTGAAAGATGCCACCCCCAGAAGCAATGCCCACCCAACACCATGCTAGACATTTGGATTCACTGCCAACTCAGAGGAAGAGTAATACCTACTAATTCACCATTTCCTGTTTCTCAGCAATCTCTCATCCAAGTACAAACCTAAGGCCTGACCTTGCTCAGCTTGTGAGACCTGAGAACATCTCCAGGCGCTGTGGCTTCTGGCCATGATGTGCATTTTGGATCACTAGAGCACTAATTTTACTAGGGTTCATTACGGCTTACAGAGTGCTGCTATTCAATAGCTAACGTTCCCCATTTTTTTAAGGCTTCATCTACACAGTGTAACAGGGTCAGACTAGATGGCGACCGGAGAGTGCTAGAAGGCCGATATATCACTCCCAGGATCAGTAAGTCTCTTTTCCCCTGGTCACTGAGCAGGCATTACTTCAGGTTAATTAACACACCTGGAGCCAATCAAGGCCCCGCCCAGGATTTGTTAAAAGCCTCCCCTCCAGAGAAAGGGTGTGGCTGGAGTCCTGGGAGTGAGGTGAGCTACTAGAGAGTGTGCGAGCAGGTAAAATGCTGTCAAGAGCCAGGAGGGTTTAAGAGGAGCAGGATGCTGGCAGGAGAGAGCCCTGCAGGTACGAAGGCTGGGGGAGGGAAAACCCTGCCCAAAGAGGGCAAAGGACCTTTCCCAGGCCTGGAGGCCTAAGGGAAGAGACCCTGCCAGTAGGGAAAGATTGAACTGGACATTTGGTGTGGCACTACCACACCCAGTGGGACTGTCAGGGGTCAAGAACCCCCCCAGCAAGGAGGCAGGAAGGGCCCCTGTCCGGGCAGGGTACGGTCATTAAGTCGAGGGGGATGGGGAAGTAACCCAGAGAACCCAGCAGCTTTCCTGAAGCCACAGTGCAAGGCTGCTACTGGTAGGGTCCCTGGGTTGGGGCCTGGAGTTGAGGGTGGGACCGGGCCCCCCTACACCCTACCAGCCATTCACTGGAGGGGCAAGAGCCGCAGCAAAGAGGCAAGGGCTGACTAGCACTAGAGACAGGACTGGGACCCGGCAGGGAGTGGCCATCTCAGAGCGGCTGTATTACCCTCCCGCACCATGAGAGGGTGTAAGCACACGAAGGGGTGAAGCAGTTCCCTGGCCTGCTGCTGGAAGGAAGCACTGGACCCACCGAGGTAGAGGAAGAGCTTTGTCCCAACAGGAATAAAAGCCGTGCAGCACGGCCGCAGCTGACCCGGGCCAAGTGCAGGTTTTTGTCTCTGTGTAGCCATTCTGGAAGAGTCCCCTAGCGGGCAGTGTCTGGGATGGGGGAGCCTTTGGTTCAGGCTGTATTTAGTGTGCACGCAATAAGCTCACTCACAAATAACAGTGGGGAAGAACAGATCACAACCAGGCATGCCAGCCAGCCTTCTCATTTCCAGAGCTCCTCCTACAACATCAGCGTTTCATTTGACTGCACAGCTCTTTCAACAGAGAGGGAGAGAGAGAGAGAGAGAGAGAGAGAGGTGTAATGTTTAAGCCCTATGTAGACACAGGAACAGGTTAGCAGAGGGGCAGAGGCAAGTGGCGGCAGAAGACCCGGGGCTGTGAGAGCAATGTCTGACCTGTTCATATTTCTCCAGCTCTGTGTGATAGATTTGTCTGATCTGGGTCAATTTGGCTCTGTAATCTGAGTGTTCGATAGAGTTATCTGAGGACCCTCCAGAGGCTGCTGCGGCTGCTGCTGCTGCTGCCGATCCCCCACCTTTCTCAGGGCCTGAAACCCCTTCTGCCAGAAGCATATTGTCCAGTCTCATTAGCTGGGGGTCGGGAGGGTCTTCCTCCTGCGCTCCTCGGATGCTCAAACCTTTGGGTAAAAAAGAGAGAGACAGACAGAGAAACCACAGTGAGTATTTCCCATGCCCTGGCAGGCTCCTGCCCGCAGCCAGCCCCACTCCTGGGGGTGGGCTGGACCAGCCATTGCAATACTTTACAAAACCATTCTCTGCTGGGAAAGACAATGACCCCCCAGCATGAAGTTAGGCCCTCATGGTAATGGGAACAGAGCGTTAGCTAAGAGGTCAAACCTCCACTACCTAGATGGAAAAGTCCTATAGAAATTAGAAGTGATAAAACCAATAGGGCTCTATAGAAATAACCCTGAAAACCCAATGAATTTAACAGTGAAAGGGAGACTTGTTACAGAACTTTTCAAAAACACCTATAGATTTTTTTTTTAACTCTCTCTTGTAAATATGACAGGAATATACACGTACATGATGTTTTTCTTTTGTTTTCAACAACGTATCTAAATCTAAGCACTATTTCTTTAGCCATATCAAATGGATGGAAAACCATAGGGTGGGAGTGAGGAGTTGTTTATTTGGAAATACTGGAAACAGATCTGAGGTTCGTGTTGTTCTGGCTGGGATTTGCTCAGCAGAAATCTATCCCTGCTCCAGAATTCTAAGGGTTAACATGAAATGCCTGCAGAAGGGATAGCATGCTCTGCTGAACTCAGTGGGACTTTTCCATAAAGGTAAATCGGCGCTATAACTCCCATTGGTGCCAATCAACTATACCTAAGAGGGAGCCATCTACCAAAGGTGAGCAAGTTCTTAGAACGTACCCACACACCCTATGAGAATGTTTACACATTAAATGGACAGTGGCGGAGATAGAAGTGAGGGCAAACAGAATCACCTCTTCATGGAAAGCTGAGGTTGATGGCACCCCCTAGCATGCCTTCCTGCTCATGGCACTGCCATGCTCCCAGGCAGAGCACTGCACCACTCTGTAGCTCACATGCAGATTTAAACACAAACAAGAAAGAATTATACATTCTTTCACTACCCAGCCATTTACCTGCAGCCAGGTATGCTGGGATGCTAAATGTGTGTTTAAATTCCAGCACTATTACAGTATGTTGGTGGGAACAACACTTTAAACCTAATTTCTGTTTTAAATCGAGAACTTCCACAGTGATGCCCAGTCAGCAATCTCATCTGAGTACAACAGATCAAGGCTGACAATTTGCAGGTTTAATCAGGTCATGAAGGCACTCTGCCAAGATGTTATCAACAATGCCGAAAACAAAGTTTAAAAATAATTACAGTAGTATCAAAATCACTAGAGCCATTGCTTCTTGAATCAGCATTTCCATTAAAGATGTAACACAACCAGCTATATCCCAGCCCAATTAACCTCTTTAAATCTGTTTAAAACCAGGTATTCACACACTAGTTAGACAGGATCCCGGTGGGTCTGAAGTTGGCACCTCGCATGTTTGCATTCTGATTCTGCCGTCTGTGTCTGTGCCTGTTTTTAGTTACACACAGTGGTGCACGCTCTGTGTAGAGTGCAGCATACATGACAGGAACATCCAGAAGCTGCCAAGTGTTCAGTTGAGTACCAGCAATGCTATTTGCTAGCCTAGCCCCAGTACAGCCCAGATTCTCTTAGAAACAGATTTGATTCCTTGATGTCCTGAACTCCACATACTGCATGACATGACCCCTTATTGGCCAACCTTCCAAGCACAGGAAGGCACAGCTTTAATTTCACTCTAAGACGCACATTTTAAACCTGTCACCTTCATTTAAAAATATAATTCCATATAATTTAATTGGGATAATAAAAATGTCTCATTGTCATTTTAAATTATTTCTCTTGCCTATTCAGAGGTTGAACAAGGTTTGAAAATATAATATATTATCATCATATGCTCATTGACCAAGCCCAAAAGTTAGCACCAAGATCGGTGGGAGTAAAAGAACACTTAAAACAGCAGTTCAGTCATCTTTGCCTCTTTATTCTGGCATTTATCCGTTCACAGACGTTTGGTTCAAAGTTACCAACTCCACCTAGCTCAAGCCAAAAATGCCTGCTTAGTTAATAACAAAGTTTCTGGACTAAAGATTTGGCTGGCTTTGTTATGTGCGTGTGTGTGTGTCAGTAAAAGAAAGGGCAATAGGTCAAAGAGACTAGAGAAAAGAAGAATAGAGAGAAACTAATTTTCCTTGAATATTTTCTTTTTGATTTGTACAGAAAAATCTTGCCCCACTGAGGCAAGGTGAGGTCCTTTTTGTTGTCTTTTTCCTCTCTCCCCTCCAGTCTGGCTTTTAATCCTTGTGAGCAGCAGTCTGGTTTTCTAATCCTCTCCAGTTTACATTTTCAATTGGTTCCTTCTAAATACCCATTCCTATTGTTATTTCTTTGTTCTTTGTCCCATCAGTTTCTTTTTTCTGTATTTTCCCCCAGCGGCTGTTGAGTCTAATGGCCTAGTATGGTCTTTATTCACCTTCAGAGGTTTCCATGGTCGTTTCACTCATTTCCCCAACAGTTGCAGGCATGGGACCAAATTCTCCACTCAGGTAAATGGGCACCATTCCTCTGGCTTCCCAGTCCTTGTACTTTGGAGTATGGGCCAAAGATTAAAAATTTCTGCACAAAATGACTGTGTTTCTAGACTGAGACTAACACAATTACTGAGCTTCCCTGTAACAACATGATTAAAAGGCGCCAATACTGCCTGGTTTTAAATACAAAAGGAGACTGCCTGGAAGGAGGGCTAAAGGAGTCAATGGAAAAAAGAGGCCCCACAGCACAAGAGGAAGGAAGGCAGCAGACATTGCAAATGTCCAAGCTGCCAGAGTCTCCAGCACTCAGTCCTGCTATACTGTTATAACGCAGGTAACATTGGGAGTGGCATATCGTTTTCCTCCTAGTGAGAAGTAATACGCCTAACTCCAAAGCAGGGATACATACAGTCCGGAGACTGGATGTCTGACAACATAGAGACAAAGAAATGGGTGAGACAGGGAGGTAACTTACCACAATCTAACATTTATTTTGCTACTGAGTGAGTTCCATCATTCATTTCAATGGCAAAGCCATGAGTTAATTAACTAACTCCTACAAGAGTTAACCTTGTGTGTGGGGATAAATGTGTTAACCCTCCCTAGTTACTTTATGAATTATATGCATCAAATAAGCACATAATAAATAGGAGATTGTTTTCCTTTAGGGGGAAAAAACAGGGAAATTCTTTGTATTCTGTGAAACCATATTGTTTAGAAACATTGGAGTTACAAACCATCCAATCATTTCTCCTCTCAGATATGTAAATAAATCTGATAAGAAAGATCCAGAACACTTCCTGGATTCTTTAGTAACAAGAAAACACTTCTCTTTATCCTCAGGGCATACGTTTGTTCCTACCTAGCATCTGCCTTTATAAATTACTCTCCATTTAAATACAGTGATAATATATGTATTTTCTGACATATAAGATCAGACTCGGGGGCTATTGTTTCCCTTTTTTATTCCTCAGTATATCAAACTATGAGTTTATTACTGCTTAGCTCACTGACCTTTCAATGCATCGTGGAATTAAGGTACAGAGCAGACCAGAAAGAACACAATAATACATCACTTCCAGAACAACTACAGATGTACTAATGGCACAGGAAGTGTGAGGGTCTCAGCTAGACAGCAATAACCTAGCTGTGCACTGACTGAAAGGCTAATACTTTCACGTTAATATGGCAGCTAGAAAGTGGCACATTTTTAAAGCATTTTGCAGGTCCCCTTTATGTAGAATCATAGAAATGTAGGTCTGAAAGAGACCTCAAGAAGTCATGTCCAGTCCCCTGCTGTGGGTGGACCAGGTAAACCTAGACCATACCTGACAGGTGTTTGTCCAACCTGTTCTTAAAAACTTCCCGTGAGGGCGATTCCACAGCCTCCACTAGAGCCTATTCCAGAGATTACCTGCCCTTAAGAGTTAGAGCGTTTCCCTGATATCTGACCTAAATCTCTCTGCTGCAGATTGTGCCCATTACTTCTTGTCCTATCTTCAGTGGACGTGGAGAACGCCAGCCTCTCTAAAGCAGTTCTTAACACGTTTGAAGGCTGTTAGCAGGCCCCCCCCAGTCATCTTTTCTCAAGACTAAACATGCCCAGTTTTTTACCCTTTCCTCATAGGTCAGATTGTCGAAACCTCTGATAATTTTTGTTGCTCTTCTCTGGACCCTCTCCAATTTGTCCATATCTTTCCTAAAGTGTGGTGCTCAGAACTGGACACAGCACTCCAGCGGAGTCCTCACCAGGTCCCCACACAGAGTGCGACAATTACCTCCCGGGTCTAACACTGCTGTTATGGAATATGCTCAGAAATACCTTCTTATACATATTTGGGTCCACTTAAAGTTTAAAATCTAGTATCCTTGGTGACATTACAGCATTATAAGGTTAACAAAAAACATGTTTGCTACTGATTTTAATCTATTTATGACCACAACATTCATTTCAATATCTCCATGATTTTAGACAAATCACGTAAACAGACACTAAAACATTGTTTAACAATGAACTTGGCTTTGTTATAAGACCACAGTTTTAGCATATCTTTCAGCAAATCCTAATTAGCTGTCTTTCTACATGCTGTGCACCTGCCCCCACAGATAATAGACGAGAGCATCTGCATAGACTGCTGCATTCAGAGGCCAATAAATAAATTGCAGGTCAAAATTATTACAAAGCTTTCTTCGAATAAACCCATCTTCTTCACAATATGAAGCTGCAGATATGAAAAGTACCTAAAGCCCACTCAAATGGTATGATTACAGGGGCCGTTTGAGTTTAATAATCTGACTCTAATTCAGGCATTTTCAACAGCTCATTAAGGGTTCATTAATATATGGGCAAGCTTTTGAATTATAAATAAGCAGATTAGAAACCCGCAGTGTCTGAACTGTACAGTGGTAGCCTGACTAACTGAATAATACTGCCAACACAAGGAAGGCTTGACCCTGGGGACTGAAGGTGGAGATGCAGGGCATGGCTTCCACCTCCTGATTTCTCCGACTTCTTTCTTTCACTCACTCACTCACTCACTCACTCAGCCCGGTTGGGAAGAAGAGTCTCTCCTGAAGCTCTAAGTGCATTGATGGATATTTCACAATTCACAGTCAGAATGTAACAACTAGTCGCTCTGGAGTGACCCCAGCCTATACACTATAAATCAGCTCTCCTTCCATCGTCATCATCATCATCATCATCCTCAGCTCTCAGATGGCCTGATCCAAAGCACACTGAAGTCAGTGGAAAGACTCCCACTGCCTTCAACGAGCCCATAGAGTGCTTTTCATCCAGATCTCAAAGTGCTTTACAAAGAAAAGGTCAGCATCATTGTTATGCCCATTTTACACGGAGAAAAGGGAGATGACAACCAGATCTCCTGACTCCCAGCTCCTGCATCTAACACCTATACACCTCAGCCCCAAAGCTGGGAACTTCTATGCATGTTCTGAAGTCCCACTGGGCCAGGACAGAAAAGGAGGCTGCAGGTAGTTGGCATCGCTCTAGAGCTGACATCCCTGTGACATGACTGTGTTGCACTGATGTACCAGGCTCCCCTTTAATGCAATTTTAAACTTCCATTTTTCCTTAATATTAGAGCAGGTTGAAAATTTTCCATCAAAGCCGTTTTTTCATGAAAAAAATCATTTAGTTGAAATCCCAATTTTCCATCAAAAGTGTCTGGTTTCCACCAAAAATTTTAATTTTTCATAAAAGAACTGAACAACCGAAAACCAAAATGTCTAATTTGTTTATGCTACCACAGTGCATCATGGGAGATGGAACCTAGCCTACAGAAGGGGAGCATGAGGCATTGAACTACAACTCCCAAGAAGCACCACAGCAGAATTTCTGGATTTAAATATTTCTGCCACGTCAGCTGGGG